>NW_025548119.1:0-10799 GCF_905237065.1 Salmo salar
CCCTACAGTTTCTAAAACTGTTTGAATGGTGTCTGTGAGTATAACAGAACTTGTATGGCAGGCCAAAACCTGAGAAGATTCCATGCAGGAAGTGGCCTGTCTGACAAGTTGTTGTTCATCTTGGCTCTTTTTATTGAAGACTGAGGATCTTTGCTATAACGTGACACTTCCTACGGCTCCCATAGGCTCTCAGAAGGCGGGAAAAAGCTGAATGATGTCTTTGCAGCCCCTGGCTGAAAAACATTAGCGCCTTTGGTAAGTGGTCTATCAGAGGACAATGAGACTGAGGCGCGTCCACGAGGCGACCCCATGTTTTTATTTTCTCCCTCTTTGAACGAAAACAGGGTTTCCCGGTCAGAATATTATAGCTTTTTTACGATAAAAATTGCATAAAAATTGATTTTAAACAGCGGTTGACATGCTTCGAAGTACGGTAATGGAATATTTAGATTTTTTTGTCATGAAATGCCATGCTCGTCACCCTTATTTATCCTTTCGGATAGTGTCTTGAACGCACGAACAAAATGCCGCTATTTGGATATAACAATGGATTATTTGGGACCAAACCAACATTTGTTATTGAAGTAGAAGTCCTGGGAGTGCATTCTGATGAAGAACAGCAAAGGTAATAACATTTTTCTTATAGTAAATCTGACTTTGGTGAGTGCTAAACTTGCTGGTGTCTAAATAGCTAGCCCTGTGATGCCGGGCTATCTACTGAGAATATTGCAAAATGTGCTTTCACCCGAAAAGCTATTTTAAAATCGGACATATCGAGTGCATAGAGGAGTTCTGTATCTATAATTCTTAAAATAATTGTTATGTTTTTTGTGAACGTTTATCGTGAGTAATTTAGTAAATTCACCGGATGTTTGCGGGGGGTATGCTAGTTCTGAACGTCACATGCTAATGTAAAAAAGCTGGTTTTTGATATAAATATGAACTTGATTGAACAAAACATGCATGCATTGTATAACATAATGTCCTAGGGTTGTCATCTGATGAAGATCAAAGGTTAGTGCTGCATTTAGCTGTGGTTTGGGTTTATGTGACATTATATGCTAGCTTGAAAAATGGGTGTCTGATATTTTTCTGGCTGGGTACTCTGCTGACATAATCTAATGTTTTGCTTTCGTTGTAAAGCCTTTTTGAAATCAGACAGTGTGGTTAGATTAACGAGAGTCTTGTCTTTAAAATGGTGTAAAATAGTCATATGTTTGAAAAGTTGAAGTTTTAGCATTTTTTAGGTATTTGAATAACGCGCCACCGGATTACACTGGCTAGCCCATAGAGGTTAAGATGGGCAAAAGAACACAGACACTGGGCAGAGGAACTCTGCCTAGAATGCCAGCATCCCGGAGTCGCCTCTTCACTGTTGACTTTTAGACTGGTGTTTTACGGGTACTTTTTAATGAAGCTGCCAGTTGAGGACTTGTGAGGCGTCTGTTTCTCAAACTAGACACTCTAATGTACTTGTCATCTTGCTCAGTTGTGCACCGGGGCCTCCCACTCCTCTTTCTATTCTGGTTAGGGCCAGTTTGCGCTGTTCTGTGAAGGGAGTAGTACACAGCATTGTACGAGATCTTCAGTTTCTTGGCAATTTCTCACATGGAATAGCCTTAATTTCTCAGAACAAGAATAGACTGACAAGTTTCAGAAGAAAGTTCTTTGTTTCTGGCCATTTTGAGCCTGTAATTGAACCCACAAATGCTGATGCTCCAGATACTCAACGAAAGAAGGCTAGTTTTATTGCTTCTTTAATCAGAACCACAGTTTGCAGCTGTGCTAACATAATTGCATAAAGGTTTTCTAATGATCAATTAGCCTTTTAAAATTATAAACTTGGATTAGCTAACACAACGTGCCATTGGAACACAGGAGTGATGGTTGCTGATAATGGGCCTCTGTACGCCTATGTAGATATTCCATAAAATAATCTGCAGTTTCCAGCTACAATAGTCATTTACAACATTAACAATGTCTACACTGTATTTCTGACCAATTTTATTTTATTTTAATGGACAAAAAATGTGCGGTAGTGTGCATATGCTCGACTAAGGGACCAAACAGATAATTGTGTGTGGGGTACAGAGGTAGTAATTAAAAAATCATGTTAAACACAGAGTGACACATTTTTACTGCTGAACTTATTTAGGGTTGCCATAACAAAGGGGTTGAATACTTATTGATTCAAGACATTTCAGCTTTTCATTTTTAATACATTTTCATAATTTATTTGGGAAAAACATAACTCTTTGACATTATGGGGTATTGTGTGTTGGCGAGTGACGAAACATCTCAATTGAATCAATTTTAAATTCAGGCTGTAACACAAGAAAATGTTTGAATACTTTCTGAAGGCATACAAGATGAAAAAGATTGAACTTTTATATGTGGAATTTTCAATGCAATCTCCACGTATCCATAGTTCTGATGATTATGTTTCAATTAGATTGATGTATCAACCTGTCAGGTTAACTCAATGTCTTTAAGTTGAAGTTTTACCCTATTTTCAATGTTTATAAAGCTGCTTAAAATGAGATTAAAACAGTACTGGTTGATGATCTTTTTCAAATTGAATGTATATTCCACGTTGATTCCACGTCACAATACGTTGACAAAATGACGTTGAAATAACGTTGATTCTACCAGCGTGGGCCCAGTGGGCACTGTTTATCCAGTCGTGACTCTCTGAATGAGTAGACAACATGGCCTATGACAACATTTCTCCTTTAGGCTAATTTACAAATTCTACATTCTTATATCATTCTTTCCTTTGGTTGTGTAATTGCATTATACAAACGATATGAAATATGTTTTAAAATGCTTGTAGCCAATTAAACCCCATGGAATTCCCAAGCCAGTCCAAGTCCATACTATGCCACTCTTTGAGTGAACAATTGAACTCTAGAGAGGAGCGCTCTCACAGTTTGTCCACCTCACATAAAATATAGTTCACTATGAGCGCTTCATGGGTAGTCATTGAAGTCTGTTATGCAGGTGCACAACACAAACGGACTGGCCATAGGGCAGTACAGCTTTTCGGGTTTATGTCAGGTGGGCTGTTCCATCTTTAGCCCAGTGGATCAGGTTACTAGACAGATGAGTGACAGTGGGACATGTTGCGATGGACCAGTGGTTTATATTTGAGTAATAGTAAGTACATTTTCTACTGCAGCTCTTATACAATAACATCTCTAACAGGCTTCTAAAGTAGAATTAAGATAAGTACCGGCACCTTTTTCATTCCACTTCATGTTATGGAGAAGGGTGTAACATGGCTCAGGTTTCTATGGACAGGGGTGTAACACAGGTCAGGTTGCTATGGATAATGGACTGATAAGGGACTGGTTGCTATGGAGTATACAGAATAAATGGGTCGGGATGGCAGGTTGCTATGACAGCACAAGTCTCAGACAGTGCAGAAAAAGGGCCAGGGCAGAGCGGAGGAGTGGCAGAATGGGAAGGATAAGATTAGAAAATATGTCTATGTATCCATTTGCACAGTAATTCTATTAATATTGCTACATATTTTAGTAATAGTATACTGTATAGTAACATATATAATATTGCTGATATGGTACCCAACCTGACATGCCATACACACACACACACACACACACACACACACGTAGGCTCGGCCCTAGTTTATGTGCTGCCTGACACCTGGAGTTGGAAGACGGAGGACAATGCCAAAGGACTAGTCAGCCCTTCCCCCCTCTGAGTTTTTCACTGTTACAGTATTCAGAGGACTGCCTATTGAATGTGATAGTATAATACTATAGTATCCATGTTTGTTATCTACAGTTCCAGTTAAAACTTTGGACACACCTAGGGTTTTTCTTTATTTTTATTATTTTCTACTTTGTAGAATAACAGCAAAGATATCAAATCTTTGAAATAACACATATGGAAATGGAGTAACCAAAAAATTGTTAAATAAATCAAAATCTATTTTAGATTTTAGATTCTTCAGATGCCTTGAAGACATCTTTGCATTCTCTCAACCAGCTTCATGAGGTAGTCACCTGGAATGCTTTTCCAACAGTCTTGAAGGAGTGCTCACATATGCTGAGCACTTGTTGGCTGCTTTTCCTTCACTCTGCGGTTCAACTCATCCCAAACCATCTCAATTGGGTTGAGGTCAGATGATAGTGGAGGCCAGATCCTCTGATGCAGCACTTCATCACTCTCCTTCTTGGTCAAATAGCCCTTACACAGCCTGGAGGTGTGTTTTGGGTCCTGTTGAAAAACAAAATGATAGTACCACTAAGCACAAACCAGATGGGATGGCGTATCGCTGCAGAATGCTGTGGTAGCTATGCTGGTTAAGTGTGCCTTGAATTCTAAATAAATCACAGACTGTCACCAGCAAAGCATCCCCACACCTCCTTCTCCTTGCTTCACGGTGGGAACCACACATGCGGAGATCATCCGTTCACCTACTCTGTGTCTCACAAAGACACAGAGTAGGTTGGAACCAAAAATCTCAAATTTGGACTCATCAGACCAAAGGACAGATTTCCACCAGTCTAATGTCCATTGCTTGTGTTTCTTAGCCCCAGTAAGTCTCTTCTTATTATTGGTGTCCTTTAGTAGTGGTTTCCTTGAAGGCCTGATTCGCGCCGTGTCCTCTGAACAGTTGATGTTGAGATGTGTGTGTTACTTGAACTCTGTGAAGCATTTATTTGGGCTGCAATCTGAGGTGCAGTTAACTCTAATTAACTTTTCCTCTGCAGCAGAGGTAACTATGGGTCTTCCTTTCCTGTGGCAGTCCTCATGAGAACCAGTTTCATCATAGTGGTTGATCGTTTTTGCGACTGCACTGAAATTTTCCAGATTGACTGATCTTCTTGTCTTAAAGTAATGATGGACTGTCAATTCTCTTTGCTTATTTGAGCTGTTCTTGCCATATTATGGACTTGGTCTTTTACCAAATAGAGCTATCTTCTGTATACCAACCCAACCTTGTCACAACACAACTGATTGGTTCAAACACATTAAGAAGGAAAGAAATTACACTATTTAACAAGGCACACCTGTTAATTGAAATACATTCCAGGTGACTACCTCATGAAGCTGGTTGAGAGAATGCCAAGAGTGTGCAAAGCTGTCATCAAGGCAAAGGGTGGCTACTTTGAAGAATCTATTAATATAAAATATATTTGTTTAACAATTTTTTGATTACTACATGTGTTATTTCATAGTTTCATATGTAGAAAATAGTAAAAATAAAGAAAAATTATTGAATGAGTAGGTGTGTCCAAACTTTTAACTGGAACTGTAGATACCAAACATGGATACTATAGTATTATTCTATCACATTCAATAGGCAGTCCTCTGAATACTGTAACAGTGAAAAACTCAGAGGGGGGAAGGGCTGACTAGTCCTTTGGCATTGTTCTGCGTCTTCCAACTCCAGGTGTCAGGCAGCACATAAACTAGGGTCGAGCCTACGTGTGTGTGTATGTCATGTCATGTCGCACCTCTCCCTGTGCGCTTTACAGATGCTCCCCACCCCTTGGCTGCAACCCTTCCAATTTAGTGTACCCTGCGCGCACAACCCATGTGGAATTCCAGGTCTCTGGCAGCGGTTGAATCTGCCGACCTACAGTCAAGAACGCCGAGTTCATCTCAGCCTATGCTGTCCTTCAGTCCCTTGACTTTTTCGCCCTGGTGGAGACATGAATCACCCCAGAGAACACCGCTACTCCAGCTGCTCTTTCTTCATCTGACTGTTTTCTCTCATAGTCTGAAAGCATCTATTTGTCGTGGTGGCACAGGTCTACTCAATCTCCACTTAGGAGAAATTTCTCTTCTCCCTCATTTGAATTCCATTCTGTCACTGTCAAATGTACACTCATGCTTAACATTGTCATCTATCGCCCACCAGGTGACCCAGAGAGTTTCTCAATGAGCTTGACACCTTGATAAACTAATTTCCTGATGATGGCTTTTTGTACTTGGTGACTTCAACCTCCAAACATCTGCCTTTGATTAATTTATTTCCAAATCTCTTAACCCCTCCTTGCCTCTTAATCTCACCCTTTCCCAATCCCCTTCAAATCACAAGGGAGGAAATATGCTTTACATCATCTTTATCTAATCTCAATCTCTGATCACTACTTCGTTTCCTTTTCTGTCAGCCTTTCCTCCAACCTTAACCACTCAGCCCCTACCCAGATGGTCATGTGCCGTCGCAATATTCTCTCCTCTTCTATCCTATCATCTCTCCCTTCTGCTTAATCCTTCTCTCTCTCCTGATTCTGCCTCTTCAACCCTACTCTCCTCCCTTTCCACATCCTATTGGGGCAGCAGGTAGCCTAGTGCTTAGAGTGTTTGGCCAGTAACCAAATCCCCGAGCTGACAAGGTAAACATCTGCCATTCTGCCCCTGAACAAGGCAGTTAATCCACTGTTCCCCGTTAGGCCGTGATTGTAAATAAGAATTTGTTCTTAACAGACTTGCCTAGTTAAATAAAATCCTATGACTTGCACTGTCCCCTTTCGTCCCGGCCAGCTCAATCTTCCCCTCCTGCTCTGTGAATGAGTGACTCATTGCAAGTTTACAGAACGGACAGAAAATGGAGGAAAACTAAACGTATGGAGGACCTATCATCGTTTCACTCCCTCCTCTCTACCTTCTCTGTATCTGTTGCTAAAGCCACTTTCTATCACTCTAAATTTCAAGCTTCTGCCTCTAACCCTAGGAAACTATTTTCTACCTCCTCCTCCATCTCTGTGGACAACTTTGTCAACCAATATGAAAAAAAGGTTGAAGACATCAACTACTCAATCACTCAGCCTATTGAGTCCACTGGTCTCAGTCACACAGAACCTCCCTATGCCTTGACCTCTCTCTCCAGATGACATCCTGCGACTTGTGAGGTCTGGCCGCCCGGCAACCTGCCCTCTCGACCCCATTCCCTTCTCTAGACCATCTCTGGAGACCTTCTCAATTCCCTCATCAACTCATCCCTGACCAACGCCTGCGTGCCCTCGGACTTCAAAATGGCCAGACTTGCTACAATAAATGTGGCCTCAGGATTTGTGGTTTCCAGTGTAGTTCCTTGAGGGCTGTTGTGGTATCAGCTTGAGGGGGAATATACACGTCTGACTATAACCTAAAATAATTATCTTGGGAGGTAATAGTCAGCATTTGATTGAGGTATTCTAGGTTGGGTGAAGAAAAGGACTTGATTTTCTGTTTATCACAATCACACCATGAGTAGTTAATCATGAAGCATACACCCCCACCTTTCTTATCCCCAGAGTTCTTTATTCCTGTCTGTGCCATGTACTGAGAACGCAGATGGCTGTATGGACAGGGAAAGTATATCCCGAGAGAGCCTTCTTCTCTGTGTCATGAAGGCTATCAGCACTGCCAAACAGACTCTTTCTACTCTGTTATCATCCTGCTAGATTTGCTGCTTTTGACACCGTGAACCATCATATCCTCCTCTCCACCCTCTCAGGGCTGGGCATCTCAGGCTATGCACACTCTTGGATTGCATTCTACCTGGCAGGCCGCTCCTACCAGGTGGCGTGGAGAGGATCTGTGTCTGTTCCATATACTCGCACTACTGGTGTCCCCCAGGGCTCTGTTCAAGGCCCTCTTCTCACTATACACCAAGTCACTCGGCTTTGTCATACCCTCACATGGTCTCTCCTATCATTGCTATGCAGATGAATCCTCAACTAGTTGTTTTCTCCCCCCCCCACCACCCAGGTGGTGACACGTATCGCTGTGTGCCTGGCAGATATCTCAACTTGGATGTCGTCCCACCACCTCAAGCTCAACAAGTCGGAACTGCTCTTCCACCTAGGGAAGGCCTGCCCGCTCAAAGATCTTTCCATCACTGTTGACGACTCCAGTGTCACCCTCCCAGAGTGCAAAGAACCTTGGCATGACCCTGGACAACCCCCTGTCGTTCTCTGCAAACATCAGTGACCCACTCCTGCAGGTTCATGCTCTACAACATCCGTAGAGTACGACCCTACCTCACAGAGGAAGTGGCACAGTTCATAATCCGGGAACTTATTCTCTCCTGTCTGGACTACTGCAACTCTCTGTTGGCTGGGCTCCCTGCTTGTGCCTTCAAACCCCTGC
Organism: Salmo salar; assembly: GCF_905237065.1. Lineage (NCBI taxonomy): Eukaryota > Metazoa > Chordata > Actinopteri > Salmoniformes > Salmonidae > Salmo > Salmo salar. The sequence continues at coordinate 8,110 of NW_025548119.1, forward strand.
AACTTATCCAGAACACAGCAGCTGCCTGGTTTTCAACATTCCCAAGCTCTCATGTCACCCGCTCCTCCGCACACTCCACTGGCTTCCAGTTTAAGCTCGCATCCACTTCAAGACCATGGTGCTTACCTACTGAACAGCAAGAGGAACTGCCCCTCCCTACTTCAGGCTATGATCAAACCCTACACCTCAACCCAGTACTCTTATGTCACTTTAGGTCTCTTGGCACTCCCACCTCTACGGGAGGGCAGATCCCGCTCAAGCCAGTCCAAGCTGAATACAAACAGTGTAGATATACCCCCCAAGGCAATCAAACAAGCTAAGAGTCAGTATAGAGACAAAGTAGAGTCGCAATTCAACGGCTCAAACACGAGACGTATGTGGCAGGGTCTACAGTCCATCACGGATTACAAAAAGAAAACCAGCCCCGTCGCAGACACGACATCCTGCTTCCAGACAAACATAACTTCTTTGCTCGCTTTGAGGACAATGCCACTGACACGGCCCGCTACCAAAACCTGTGGGCTCTCCTTCACCCTGTCTAACATGAGTAAAACATTTTAAATGTGTTAACCCTCGCAAAGCTGCTGAACCAGACGGCATTCCTAGCCGCGTCCTCAGAGCATGCGCAGACCAGCTGGCTGGTGTGTTTACGGACATTCAATCAATCTCTATCCAAGTCTGCTGTTCCCACATGCTTAAAGAGGGGCACCATTGTTCCTGTCCCAAGAAAGCTAAGGTAACTGAGCTAAATGACTATCGCCCCGTAGCACTCCTGTCATCACGAAGTGCTTTGAGAGACTAGTCAAAGATCATGTCACCTCCACCCTACCTGATACCCTAGACTCACTCCAATTTTCCTACCACCCCAATAGGTCCACAGACGACACAATCACACTGCCCTAACCCATCTGGACAAGAGGTATACCGATGTAAGAATGCTGTTCATTGACTACAGCTCAGCATTTAACACCATAGTTACCTCCGAACTCGTCATTAACCCGCCCTGTGCAATTGGGTCCTGGACTTTCTCATGGGCCCGCCCCAGGCGGTGAGGGTAGGAAACAACATCTCCAGCCCGCTGATTCTCAATACTGGGGCCCCACAAGGGTGTGTTCTCAGCCCTCTCCTGTACTCCTTGTTCACCCATGACTGCGTGGCCATGCACGCCTACAACTCAATCATCAAGTTTGCAGATGACACTACAGTGGTAGGCTTGATTACCAACAACGACGAGACGGCCTACAGGGAGTAGGTGAGGGCCCTCGGAGTGTGGTGTCAGGAAAATAACCTCAAAATAACCCTCAACGTCAACAAAAGGAGATCGTGGACTTCAGGAAACAGCAGAGGGAGCAACCCCCTATCCACATCGAGGGGAAGTTTTTAAGTTTTAAGTTCCTCGGCGTACACATCACGGACAAACTGAAATGGTCCACCCACACAGACAGCGTGGTGAAGGCTCAACAGCAACTGTTCAAACTTAGGAGGCTGAAGAAATTTGGCTTGTCACCAAAAACAAACTTTCACAGATGCACAATTGAGAGTATCCTGTCGGGCTGTATTACCGCCTGGTACGGCAACTGCTCCGCCTACAACCGTAAGGCTCTCCAGAGGGTAGTGCGGTCTGCACAACGCATCACCGGGGGCAAACTACCTGCCCTCCATGACACCTACAGCACCCGATGTCACAGGAAGGCCAAAAAGATCATCAAGGACAACAGCCACCTGAGCCACTGCCTGTTCACCCAGAAGGCGAGGTCAGTACAGGTGCATCAAAGCTGGGACAGAGAGACTGAAAAACAGCTTCCATCTCAAGGCCATCAGACTGTTAAACAGCCATCACTAACATAGAGAGGCTGCTGTCAACATACTGACTAAAATCTCTAGCCACTTTAATAGTTAATTATTGGATGTAATAAATGTGTCACTTTAACCTGTTATGGCTAGGGGGCAGTATTTTCACAGCCGGATAAAAAACGTACCCGATTTAATCTGATTATTACTCCTGCCCAGAAACTAGAATATGCATATAATTATTGGCTTTGGATAGAAAACACTCCAAAGTTTCTAAAACTGTTTGAATGGTGTCTGTGAGTATAACAGAACTCATTTGGCAGGCCAAAACCTGAGAAGATTCCATGCAGGAAGTGCCCTGTCTGACAATTTCTTGCCCTTCTTGATTATCTCTATCCATTACAGGGGATCTCTGCTGTTACGTGACACTTCCTACGGCTCCCATGGGCTCTCAGAACGGCAAAAAGCTGAATCGTGGCTTTGCAGGCTCTGGCTGAAAAAAAGTAGCGTTTGGATAGTGGCTGGTCACAGTACTGTGAGACTCAGGCGCGTGCCCGAGTCGACCCCATGCTTTGTTTTCTTTCGTCTGTTTACCTAAACGCAGATTCCCGGTCGGAATATTATCGCTTTTTACGAGAAAAATGGCATAAAAATTGATTTTAAACAGCGGTTGACATGCTTCGAAGTACGGTAATGGAATATTTAGAAATCTTTTGTCACCGAATTGCGCCATGCTCGTGACCCTTATTTACACTCGGATAGTGTCTTGAACGCATACGAACAAAACGCCGCTATTTGGATATAACTATGGATTATTTTGAACCAAACCAACATTTGTTATTGAAGTAGCAGTCCTGGGAGTGCATTCTGACGAACACCAAAGGTAATCAAACTTTTCT